>NC_061863.1:28246755-28274757 GCF_907164915.1 Impatiens glandulifera
GTTGATGGAATCCTTTAGCCACAAGACATGCTTTATGTCGATCAATAGACCCGTCAATTTTATGATTGAGTTTGAAAACCCATTTACATCCAACAAGACTATGAGATGGTGTACGATGAATAATAGATCATGTTTTATTCTGAATAAGAGCATTATATTCATTTGTCATGGCAAGACGCCATTGCAGATCCTTATTAGCATTGGTAAAATATGTAAGTGTAGTAGTGAGAGCTGATGAAGATATAGATCGTGCTTTATTGTGTGTGATCATCTGATGAGTTGAAGATTTATGTGCATTAACTGTTGTGATAATTGGTTGTGTTGAAGGAATAGTAATAACAATATAAGAAGATGATATAGTGTTTGGTGATGTTGTGGAGGTCAAAGAGGGTGATGGTGGAGACGATGAAGTGATATGAGATAAAAAAGGTGGTATTGATGAATTAAGTATAGTTGTTGGAAGAGATGTCTCATTATATTCTTGTGGTTTAGACAAGTGCACAAGGTCCTTTTGAAAGGAAAAGTGAGTTCGTAAAAAGTGACATGTCGAAAGATAAATATTCGTCTAGACGGAATGTGAAGACACTTATAACCTTTATGAGATGAACTGTAACCAAGGAAACTGCATTCAGTAGTATGAAAATCGAGTTTGTGTTGATTGTATGGCCGTGTGAGTGGATAACAAGAACACCCAAATGTCTTAAAAAAACTATAGTCATGAGAAGAGTTAAATATAGTCTCGAATGGTGAACATTGATGTAATGTTGGAGTAGGAAGACGGTTGATAAGATATGTGACTTTTGCAAAAACTTCACTCCAATAATGTAGTGGCACAGTTGCATGAGCCAAAAAAGTGAGACCAGTTTCCGTAATATGACAAATTTTTCGTTCAGCAATTCCATTTTGATCACTAGTATGTGGGCATGATAAACTATGTAAAATATCATGATTATCCGTTATTTGAAATTACTATATTCTCCTCCTCAACTAGTTTGCAATATTTTGATTTTACGACTAAATAAATTTTCAACAAGTCAAAGAAAGTTGATAAATGTATTCAAAACATCCGACTTTTTCTTTAGCGGATATATCCAAGTGAATTTGCTAAAATTATCCACAAAATGTACGAAATAACGACAACCAGTAGACGAAAATTCAGGAGTAGGTCCCTAAACATCCAAATGAATTAGGTCTAAAGGAGCCATAAATGTATATTTTGAAGCAGAATAAGGTAGTTTATGTGCTTTCCCATATTGACATGATCCATAAAAAGAAATAATATTACTACCTAAAATTGATAATTTAAAGTGTGATATAATTAAAGATGTAGTAGCGCTAGAAGGATGTCCAAGTTAAGAATGCCAAATTTGAGCCGGAGATCGAATACCAATAAATACTTGTTTATTAGAACATGTTGAAAATGATTTTTCAGTAGGTTCAATGCAATAAAGTCCGTCCTTGAGTAATCCCTTAAGAAACACTATCTTCGTATCTCGGTCTTTAATAAGACAAACATTCAGGTAGAATTCAAAAAATACATTATTATCTGATGATAATCTCACAACACTCATCGGATTTTTTGTAATATCCCGAACGTGTAAGATATTTTGTAAGTAGAGATTTTTTTGTTGATTTAAAATTTTAGTGGTACCAATATTATAAATATTTAGAGGCATACCATTTCCGACTTTAATAGTTTGAGTACCTATATAAGGAGCATGTACGTGTAGAAATAATATTACTACCTGAAACTGATAATTTACATGATCCACAAAAAGAAATTGTATTACTACCTGAAACTGATAATTTAAAGTGTGATATAACTAAAGATGTAGTAGCGCTAGAAGGATGTCCAAGTTGTGAATGCCAAATTTGAGCCGGAGATCGAATACCAATAAATACTTGTTTATTAGAACATGTAGAAAATGAATTTTCAGTAGGTTCAATGCAATAAAGTCCGTCCTTGAGTAATCCCTTAAGAAGCACTATCTTCGTATCTCGGTCTTTAATAAGACAAACATTCAGGTGGAATTCAAAAAATACGTTATTATCTGATGAAAATCTCGCAACACTCATCAGATTTTTAGTAATATCCAGAACGTGTAAGATATTTTGTAAGTAGAGATTTTTTTGTTGATTTAAAATTTTAGTGGTACCAATATTATAAATATTTAGATGCACACCGTTTCCGACTTCAATAGTTTGAGTACCTATATAAGGAGCATGTACGTGTAGATTATTAAGATCAGAAGTAATATGGTCGGTAACACCTGAAATTGGAAACCAAATGGGATCCACAATAGTAGACGATGTAACTAACATTGTTTTAGAATTTGTAGAAGGATTAAAACGAGGGCATTCGAGAGCACTATGTCCTTGGACATTACATATTTGACAAGATGAATTATAAAAATAACTTTCGGAGTGATGACCATTTTTTTGACAAAAATTACAATGCGGACGATTATTGTCTCGGTTCTGTCTTTGGTTCTTTCCGCCTCCATGTGTTGAGTTATGGAGCCTACACTTATAATAAACTCTTCATTGTTAATTAGAGTTTATTGGGTTTTCTTTTTTTGGTTTTGAGCTTGGGCCTGACTAAAGTTATTTAGGTTTATTACCTGAATGTTTACCCTATAAATATGTGATTATTAAGGGTTTATATTGTGGAAGACTGAATTCTAGAGAGATAAAGTGTGAGGCAAAAAACTTTGTATTCCTTCTTCTTCTTCATAGTGAAATTTGGTGGTGGCTGAAGTGAATGTAGCTCAATTTGAGTGAACCACTATAAATCTGTGTGTTCTTGTGTTCTTCTTTCTTGTGTTTTGTACATATTGTTTCCAAGCAGGTCGGATTTGGGAGATTCAAATCCTAACAACTGGTATCAGAGTAGCTATGCTAGATCTGGGCATTGGAAACAATGGCAAGTGAGAACAGTATAGGACATGGGATTGGAAGATTTGATGGGACAGATTATGTCTTCTAGAGAATGCAGATTGAAGATTATCTCTATGGATAGAAGCTTCATGTTCCTTTGAGTGAGAAACTAGAGAAGATGGATGAAGCTGAATGGAAATTCCTTGATAGATAGGTTTTAGGAGTTGTCCGATTGACGCTAGCCAAGACAGTTGCTCACAATGTAGCAAAGGAGAAGACCACCATGGGTCTGATGAAAGCTATTTCTGATATGTATGAGAAACCATCTCTTAACAACAAGGTACACTTAATGAAAAGACTCTTTTACTTAAGAATGATTGATGGTACTTCTGTCACTACTTATTTGAATGAATTCAATACAATTGTGAATCAATTGCTATTAGTTGAGATTGATTTTGGGGATAAAGTTAGTGCCCTGATTTTGTTAGCATCTCTACCAAATAGTTGAGAACCTATGAGGGCAGCAATTAGTAATTCAGTTGGAAATGCTAAACAGAAATTTGTTGAAGTTAGAGATCGTATTCTTGCTGAAGAGGTTCGTAAAATTGATTCTGGTGAAACGTTCAAAGGTTCTGCTCTGAATGTGGAAAACAGGGGCATAGGTAATAATAGAAATTTCAACCGAGGTAAGAGCAGATCTATGTCGAGGAGCAAGAAGTCCGGGCGGACATTTGAGTGCTGGAATTGTGGTAAACATGGTCATTTAAAGAGGAATTGCAAAGCACCGAAGAAAAATGGTGATGATAAAAATGATGCAGCCAACTTTGTTACAGAATTTGTCACTGATGCGTTACTTCTGTCTGTTGATAGCCCGATAGATTAATGGGTTTTGGACTCAGGAGCATCTTTCCACACCACTGCTCACAAAGAATTAATGGAGAATTATGTGTCTGGAAACTGTGGGAAAGTTTATCTCGCAGATGGTGAGCCACTAGATATTGTTGGCATGGGGGACATCAAATTGAAGATGGCAAATGGTTCTGTTTGGAAGATTAATAAGGTGAGACACATTCTAGGTTTAATGCGCAATTTGATCTCTGTTACACAACTTGATGAAGAAGGTCACAATTTCAGTTGTGGAAATGGTGCGTGGAAGGTGACTAAAGGAGCAATAGTTGTTGCTCGAGTTCAAAAAACTGGAACGTTATACATGACTTCAACTTGTAGAGAATCAGTTGCTGCTGTAGTTGATGAGTCGAAGAATAGTGAGCTGTGGCATTGCAGGTTGGGCCAGATGAGCGAAAAAGGGATGAAAATTCTTTTGAAGAATGGGCAGATTCCAGAACTGAAGTCTGTTGAACATCAGTTATGTGAAACCTGCATTCTTGGAAAACAGAAACGGGTGAGTTTCTTAAAAATTGGGAAGGAGCTCAAAAAAGAAAGACTAGAGTTGGTATACACTAATATGTGGGGACCTGCACCTGTTTCTTCTATTGGCGGATCACAATACTACGTGACATTTATAGATGACTCGACAAGAAAGGTATGGATATATTTTATGAAGCACAAGTCTGAAGTATTTGCTATTTTAAAGAAATGGAAGGCTTTGGTTGAAAATAAAACAAATCAGAAAGTTAAGTGTTTGAGATCCGACAACGAAGGTGAATATATCAATTCAGATTTCAAAGAGTATTGTTCTGTGAATGGGATCAGTATGATGAAGACTGTTCCCCGAATGCCTCAAGAGAATAGAGTAGCTGAACGAATGAATCGAACATTGAACGAGCATGCTAGAAGCATGAGATTGCATGCAGGGCTGCCTAAAACCTTCTGGGCAGAAGCTATTAATACTTCTGCCTATTTGATAAACAAGGGACCCTCTGTTCCTCTTGAATTCAAAATTCCTGAAGAAGCTTGGAGCAATAAAAAGGTAAACCTTTCTTATTTGAAAGTGTTTGGTTGTTTATCATATGTTCATATTAATGAATATGATAGGAGAAAGCTTGATCCAAAGTCTAATAAATGTTTTTTCATTAGTTATGGTGATATCGAGTTTGGTTATCGTTTCTGGGATAATCAAAATCGGAAGATCATTCGTAGAAGAAATGTTATCTTCAATGAACAGGTTCTCTACAAAGATTGTGTTGGAAAGACATCAGATGGTGATTCCAAGTTGGAAGAGACTGGTACAGTCGATTTGAGAGAATTTTCAGCTGAATATATATCGGTTGTCGAAGAAGAACAATGTGTTGTTGAAGATGAAATCGTTGAGAACATGGCCCTAGAGGTAAATCAGCAAACACCGGTTATACAGTTGAGAAGATCATCAAGGAATCAAAAACAAGTTGAGAGGTTGTCTCCATCTCTAAACTATATCTTGTTGACAGATAGAGGTGAACCTGAATGTTATGAGGAAACAATACAATATGATGAATCGTTTAAGTGGGAGTCTGCTATGAAAGATGAGATGAATTCTTTGATGTTGAATCAGACTTGGGAGCTCACTGAGCTACCAAAGGGAAAGAAAGCACTTCACAACAAATAGATCTTCAGGATTAAAGAAGAACATGATAAAACCATGAGGTACAAGGCAAGATTGGTTATGAAAGGATTTCAACAGAAAGAAGGTATTGACTACAATGAGATCTTCTCTCCAGTAGTTAAATTGATGACAATCAGAACTATTTTGAGTTTGGATGTGAAAGAAGACTTTCATCTTCAACAAATGGATGTCAAAACTGCTTTTCTTCATGGTGATTTAGATGAAGAGATTTATATGCGACAACCAGGAGGATTTGAAATCAAAGGAAAAGATGAGCTTGTGTGTAAGCTTCAGAAGAGTCTGTATGGTTTGAAACAGGCTCCAAGGCAATGGTACAAAAAGTTCGATAACTTCATGAAAAGTAACAATTTTCTAAGGTGTGAAGCTGATCATTGCTGCTATATTAAGAGGTTTGATAAATCGTACATTATTCTGCTCTTTATGTTGATGACATGTTGATTGTTGGAGCAAGTTTGTATGAGATTAACAAGCTGAAGAAAGAGTTGTCTGAAAAGTTTGCAATGAAGGATTTGGGTGCTGCTAAATAAATCCTTGGGATGAGAATTTTCAGGGATGAAGAAGTTCTCAAGCTTTCACAAGAAGAATATGTGAAGAAAGTTCTTAGCAGGTTCAACTTGTATGATATAAAACCAGTTACTACCCCTTTATCTAGTCACTTCAGACTATCTAAAGATCAGTCACCTTCAACAGAGGAGGAGAAGAAAAATTACATGGCCACTATTCCGTATGCCTCTGCCATTGGTTGTATTATGTATGCGATGGTTTGCACAAGACCAGACATATCACATGTAGTGGGAGTTGTTAGCAGATTCATGAGCAATCTGGGTAGACAACATTGAGAAGCAGTAAAGTGGATACTACGATACTTAAGAGGAAGTACGGGTCTCGCTTTGTGTTTTCGAAAGTCTAATATGGATTTATAAGGATATGTTGATGCTGACAATAGTGGTAATGTTGATAGTAGGAAGAAAAAAACATGGTACATTTATACTCTGGGAGGTACTGCAATTAGTTGGGTTTCAAAATTGCAGAAGATTGTTGCACTTTTTTGTTGTGAGGCAAAGTATGTTGCTGTGACAGAAACTGTTAAGGAGATGATGTGGTTACAACCCTTTTTACGAGAATTGGGTCAAGACTACGAGGGAAGTGTGTTGTGATGCGACAGTCAAAGTGCCATTCATTTGGAAAAGAATCTTGTTTATCATGGCAGGACGAAGCATATACAAGTTTGTTATCATTTCATCCTGTCAGCTTCAGAAGATGGAGTATTAGCTCTTGAGAAGATTCTCGGGAGTGAGAATCTAGCTGATATGTTGACGAAAGTTGTGACAAATGAGAAACTGAAGTTGTGTGCAACTTCAGTTGGTCTTCTTCGTTAAGACACCGAATGGAAAGCCACTACCGATCGAGAAATGATGAAGTTAGTCTTCAAGTGGGAGATTGTTGAGTTATGGAGCCTACACTTATAATAAACTCTACATTGTTAATTAGAGTTTATTGGGTTTTCTTTTTTTGGTTTTGAGCTTGGGCCTGACCAAAGTTATTTAGGTTTATTACATGAATGTTTACCCTATAAATATGTGATTATTAAGGGTTACATTGTGGAAGACTGAATTCTAGAGAGATAAAGTGTGAGGCAAAAAACTCTGTATTCCTTCTTCTTCTTCATAGTGAAATCTGGTGGTGGCTGAAGTGGATATAGCTCAATTTGAGTGAACCACTATAAATCTGTGTGTTCTTGTGTTCTTCTTTCTTGTGTTTTTTACATATTGTTTTCAAGCAGATCGGATTTGGGAGATTCAAATCCTAACACCATGCCCATAAATATAAGCAACATTCGCCGAAACATTTGAGCGTGAAATATTTTCATAATGAAATTTTCTTTTCTTGAATATGAGTCGTTGTTCATGATTTAGAAGAATGTATGTCATCTCATTAAACGATAGATCTTGTCCGGAAGTTAGAGCACATATCATTGGCTCGAACTCGTCTCCAAGCCCATTGAGTAGAGTTAGTTGTAGATCTTGATTAGAAACATATTGTCCAATAGCGATAAATGCATCTGACATTTTTTGATGTGTTGAATAAAGTTAAGAAGATATTCACTACCTTTATGTGCGTTTAGGAATTGACTCCGTAACTGAAATAGTCGGCTTTTTGATTGAGAAACGTAGATTTTCTCTAGGGTTTCCCAAAGTTCTTGCACCGAAGATGATTTTGAGACTTGATGATGAATCTCGTCGGTCAATGTTTAAAAGATCTATGCAAGTACCCTTTGATCTTAGATACACCATTGTTTAAACTTTGGATTCTTGATTTGAATTGTATTATTTTGACCATCTGTTTCTTGAAGAAATTTGGGAGGAGTTTCAATATTCCTTTATATTATATCCATAAAATCATAACCTATCATGATTGGAGTAACTTGTGGTTTCCAATAGATATAGTTATGTTTATCAAGCTTTACGCTTCCAGATATTATTGGTAGAACTGAGAAGTGATATTGTTCTTCCATTGAAATTATTTTCGGGAGTTTTTCCTTATAAGCTTTGATACCAAGTTTGATTTTTAGAATTGATAAAATAAATAAGAATTATTTGATTGAATTCTTGAAAATAAAGATTAAAATAATATTATTGATTGAATAAGTAATTTTACCATAATTTATCTATTTATTTATAATATTAATAAAGAAATAACTAATTTGAGAAAATATAGAAATTAGTTATTATATTTAGCCTAATTAATAGGAGATAAATAAATAATTTTATATTTATTTAATATTTTATCACAAAACAATTTCAATTTAAAAAAAAACATTATCCATATCTAAATCAATATGCAACTGCACTGGATACATTAAATAATATAAACATTTATACTTTGAGATGATCACCTTAGTGGCATTCCTTCATTTTAGTCTAATTTCAAATAGCCAATTGGCATTCCTTCATTTTAGTCTAATTTCAAATAGCCAATACAAGAGTTTAACTTTGATAATATTGGTGAATTAAATTATATTAATATAAAAACCATAAATTTTTAAATATATATTCAAGTTGTCAAGGTAAGATTTGTATATGAATAACTGAAATAACTTTTAACAAATCACTTAACAAAATCAAATGTTATAAAATATTAAAATATCAATTTTGAAAGGAACAAAGCAAATGATTTCATTAGATCAGTATACTTTCATCTACCTTTACTTACAACATTGAATTTTAAAATTGGAGTTTATTAAAATAGAGTATAATGACTTAAACAATAATTGGACTATGAAAATAATACATTATTTATAAAATTGTATTATCTATCAATGGAGAAAGAAAATTCGCATGATTTTGATTAAAAATATCTATAGAGATTACAATGGTCTTTATAAGTAATGTTATTAGAATAACTATCATGTAACCTGTACATTTGCACGAGTAATATTAATATAAAAAACCGTGAAAAAAATATTACGGTAAAATTTTTATAGACGGGTCAACCCACAATCCGACCAAAGTATCCATTTACTCTCACATATATCCAAATTAACCACAGCTCTCGACCCGGCAATCCGGACACTTTAAAAATTAAGCATAATTATATATATATATATATATATATATATATATAGATTAGTTAGTTAAAAAGTTGAACTTATAATGTTAAAATGTCACATGTTTATCAAATTTTGGGTTGAATTTAAAATATAAAGTGTTATTAGCTTAGTTGGTCAAAAGGTTGTATTTGTTTTGTTAGGTTGCAAATTCGAATCATACCTATAGCATTTTTAATTTTATTTTTAACCGTTTTAAGTTTATGGGCGGGTCAACCCACAATCCGACACAAGAATCAATTTACTCTCACATATATCCAAATTAACCATAGCTCTCAACCCGGCAATCCGGACACTTTAAAAATTAAGCATCATTATATATATATATATATATATATTAGTTAGTTAAAAAGTTGAACTTATATTGTTAAAATGTCACGCGTTTATCAAATTTTCGATTGAATTTAAAATATAAAGTGTTATAAGCGTATTTGGTTAAAAGGTTGTATTTGTTTTGTTAGGTTGCAAGTTCGAACCATATCTATATCATTTTTAATTTTATTTTTAACCGTTTTAAGTTTATGGGCGGGTCAACCCACAATCCGACCCAAGAATCCATTTACTCTCACATATATCCAAATTAACCACAGCTCTCGACCCGGCAATCCGAACACTTTAAAAATTAAGCATCATTATATATATATATATAGATTAGTTAGTTAAAAAGTTGAACTTATATTGTTAAAATGTCACGCGTTTATCAAATTTTGGGTTGAATTTAAAATATAAAGTGTTATTAGCCTAGTTAGTTAAAAGGTTGTACTTGTTTTGTTAGGTTGCAAGTTCGAACCATACTTATAGCATTTTTTATTTTATTTTTAACCGTTTTAAGTTTATGGGCGGGTCAACCCACAATCCGACCCAAGAATCCATTTATTCTCACATATATCCAAATTAACCACAGTTCTCGACCCGTCAATTCGGACACTTTAAAAATTAAGCATCATTATATATATATATATATATATATATATATATATATATATATATATATATATATTTACAAGGAAGATTGTTTATAAATTAGTCCTTATTAAGAGTATTCTTTCTTTAATGCTAACTTATATAATATTTTTATTTGTTTTCCCAAAGTGTGCGGTGAAAATAGAGAATTATGAGTAAATTTTTATGGGAATAGTCTGATTCATCATTTTCTTATTTAATGAGTTGTGATAAAGTTAAACTAATAAGAGAGGGGGGACTGAGAATCCGCGATCTTGTTTCTTTTAATAATGCCTTATTATCCAAATAGTGTAGTAGATTTACATCTGAGCAAGAGAGTATTTGGGCTAAATTAATTAAAAGTAAATATATTCATGATAAGTCTGGTTGGTTCACTAAAAATTCTTATAGACCCGTGGGATACAACATTAGGGGTGGTATTTATGCGATGTGGAACATTTATCAATTTTTTATTGGGTAATGAAAGTTGAATTAGTTTTTGGGACGACACTTTGTGCAGTGGTAAATATTTGACAAAAAATTTCCCCAAGGTTGTTTCTATTTCTATTTGTAGAGATAATCGGTCAAAGATATGTTTGGCAGTTGGTCTAATGATTCTACTAACCATATAAGATATAGAAGAAGATTGAATAGTGAGGAAAGTATGTCAAATGATATACTTTTGTTCATTGTTATAAATAAGGGGTTAAACCGTCTTCTTAGGATTTTATGCGGTGACGTAATATGTATAACTTTTATGTGGGACATTGTTACACTTTTTTCAATAAAGTTAGCCCGATTGATCTTTGTTAGAAAAATTTATGGGAGTCTAAGATGTCTACCAAGATCTCCTTTTTTGGATGGAGTGTTAATCAAGGCGGAATTCTCACTGACGATAGATGTATGAAAAAATACATAATTATTGTGAGTTATTGTCGTATGTATTACAAAAAGGTTGAGACGCTTTTCATCTACTTTTACATTGTCACGTTGTTGTAATTATCTGGAGTCTTTTGTGAAATTTGACCTAAATACAATTGATTATGCCTGAAATCGTTAGTGACTATTGATAAGAATGGATATTGAGGCGATTAAAAATGTGAGACTTAGAATATGAGTCTCTATCCCTATAATTTTCTAGTGGACTATCTGGTTGGACAGAAATCGGAGACTTTTAACAATGAAAATAGCCCGTTAAAATTTTTTCACAATGTCATTATCATGACGATGTCAGAGATTAGATATAGAAAACTTGTGAATTCGTATAGAGATCTTATTACTATTTTGAATATCTTCGAGTAAATTAATTATTATAATGTATTCAGTTTGTACATAAATTATTTTCATGTTAAGTCTTTATTGGTGTCCTTAGACGGTTTAAAAAAATGGATTATTTATTTTTTAAAATTAACAATTTTAAGACTATTCATTATTTTGAATAGATTATATATTAATTGAATTGTCTCAGTGGATTAAAAATATATTTTTCTTAATTTGATTGATAACTGAATATATTATATTTCAATGTTTCAATTTGTTTAGTGATGTAAAAATATGGGTCAAAATTACACATTATTTTTATTTAAGTTTTGTAATCTTTATGCACAACCTGTTTATACACAAAATATAAACCTCTAATATATAGTATTTATTTTATTATACACAACCTGTTTTTTTCTCTAATTTTTTAAAATCTTAAGCTGACTATAAACTAAGGAGCTTATGAGAACTAATGGGAAACAAATATGATGATTCTTTTTTTCTCTCATTTTTTTTAAATTTAAGCTCCTAGTTCTTAGTAGGTTTGGTTATCCAGATCCAACCTTTTAGCAAAAGATTATTATGAAAAATATAACTTATGAAAAAAAGAAAGTCAAAGAAACTGATAGTAATTAAGTGCCGAAATAATTAGGAAAAAAATTACTGTTATTTTTGAAATATCGAAAAAAGTTTACCGCAAAATACCCAAAAAAGTGTACCGCTTAAAAATATCGATTATTTTGATATTAAAAATATAATAAGGTATGGTATAAATTAAAAATATATATTTAATACTTATAAATAAATAAATAAATTAATAATAACGAACAAAATTATAATAATTAAACTATAATTTTCTTTTTAAGAATTAGATTCAGGTAGCTAACGTATATAATTATTTTGGCAAGAATTAGATTCAGGCACTATCTAACTATCATCAATCAATCAAATAAATTTATTTTCATTACTAAACACATGTGAGGTTCACATCTTAATGTATTTATCATGTATCTAACCTTAATTTTAAGATTTAATTTAATTATAGAATTCTCATATTTGAAAGTAAATCAAAATATAATTAAAATTTAATATTATTCAAATTCTTAATTTTTTCCGTACAATCATGTCACTGACTTCAACTTAAGTTGTTCTAAGTGGGCATCGAACCAGTGATCATTTTTATCACTTGAGATATTTTAGTGAGTTTTTGCAAGATATAAAACTCTCTAATTTCACAATAAAATGTTTGATTTTTTCTTACGGAATAGACTCAATGAATTTAATATATTTTTTTTGAGTATAAAACTAATAACGTACAAAATATTGATATATCATCAACATTCGATATCATTAGTATGCTACTCATATAATACAAAGATTTCGATAGACCATAGTACGTACCGGTACAATATCTGTATAATTTTTTATATATCAAAACTTTCGGTACGATACTGGTAATTTTTAAGATATATCATAGCGACCCACCCCTATTTGCATTACTCTCAAATTGATTTTTTATTTTTCTTTTTATAATTTTAATTTGAATACATTAATTTTCTTACACACAAATTGATTATTTATTCAATTTCAATTAGAATGTTTAAATATGACTAAATATCTTAATCTAAATAGAAATACAGTTTTAATATTTAGTTGTTGACATTTCTCTTATTTTAAAAAAATAATGGTTAAATTTCCCCTGCCTCCTTGAAAGGTTCTGAGTTCGAGCCCGTCATGCGGCAAGTTCTGCACCTGGTTACATGGTTAAGTAAATTTGTGGGCTATGTGCTTAACCCTTGTGGCCACATTTTTTATCCCATCTTCTAGCCTAATGACAACAAGAGGTGAATATCTCCAGTAATCTTGAGAGGTCTTGGGTTCGAGCTCGTCAGACATCAAATTCTGCCCATAATTAAATAATTAAGTGTGTTGGAGTTATATGCTTAACCCCTTGTGGCCACATTAAAAACCTATTGCCAAAATTGGAAATTGGTCATACTTAATATGGCATAGAAATTTATACAATATGTATTAACAACTTGCACAATAATTCCAATACTAACCTCATACATATGAGTTTATAAGTTTTCTAAAATTTAAAAGTGTTCAAAATCTAACATAACTATATCAATTTTAAATTGCAATTTAAAACCCTATTCCTAGTTTCTTTTCAGGCATGTAATGATTTATCAATATCAATATAAATTTCATTGAAATTCAAACTTCATTGACATTATCACAACTTAATTCATTTGAACTTAGGTTTAATTGGTTTGGTGATTGCGTATCTGTATACCTAATTTGTTTGAATTGTTTTAATTAACTAGTTATGTACTATGATATAATAAAGAAGTAGACGATAGATGTGACACTTTTTTTAACATGCAAAACAAATACAAATGAGGATAAAAGACTCATGCTATAATTTAAATTATTCAAATAGATTTTTTAAAATACATATGCTATAACTAAACACGTTATTCAAAGGTTTATTGCATAAATACTATTTATAAAAGAAATGGCCTATTAGCTCAGGTTGTTAGAGCGTCGTGCTAATAACGCGAAGGTCACAGGTTCGAGACCTGTATAGGCCATATTTTTTTTAAATGGCCAATACTAAGATCACTCGAAAACTTGTCTAAGGGCTTGGGGTCTAATGTTTTTTAAATGGCCAATACTAAGATCACTCGAAAATTTGTCTAAGGGCTTGGGGTCTAATGGCGAAAGCAACGCAAAGGTTCAAGACCTTTATTAGCCATATTTGTTTTTAAATAAATTTCGAACCCAAAGGTTCAAGACCTTTATTAGCCATATTTGTTTTTAAATAAATTTCGAACCCCATAATTCAATTGTTGAAGATTATATTGCAAGGAGTTGGGATCAATTGTCTCATTTATCAAAACTACGTCCCTTTGATAAATGAGAAAAATAAAGAAATTATATTATTCCATTTTATATTGATTTAATATCAGATTTCCCTCCTTCTAAAACTTTTCTACTGCCCAATTCCCAAACCCCCCATTGTTCTACCTCCCGACTTCAATTCCAAAGCCGTCCACCTATTTCCGTCGCTGTCCACTAATCGTCGTGTCTCCGTCCACCGACCGCTGTCCACCAGGTTTGAAATCATTTTGGGACAGCTTTGGTTAACACTTTAGGGTTTATACTCTTAGTTGAAAATGAACACTTTAAGTTTGATATGAAGTTTTTGTTACTGTATTTTGATATGATTTTGTTATTGTAATTTGATATGAAAGTGAAATTTTGAATGAAATGCTTAATTTTTTTAATTTGATATTAAAGTGAAATTTGGGATCAGCTATTACTGTAATTTAATATTAATTTGGTATTAATTGGACTGTCTTTAAATGCTTAATTTGACTATTCATACCATTTTATTATTGTTTAACTATCTTTTTAATTAATTAATTATTTGTCTATATATACACCCATTTCACACCATTTTGTTATTGTTGGTTTATTTTCAGGATCAATATAAAACATTGGTAGGAGAATCTATAACTTGTCGTCAGTTAATTTTTGAAACAAATAAAGATTATCGAGAAGATTTGGGGAATACTGATGCATTTATTATAGAAGATGAACCACATATTGGCTTGGAATTTAAGACTGAAGAAGTTGACTACCAATTTTATTTGTCGTATGCTAAAAGGGTTGGGTTTGAAATAATATGATATAAAAGTCACAACGATAAATGTGGTAAAATATTGGATAGAGTTTTCTGCTGTTCTGCTCAAGGTAAAAGGGGAAAAGATAAACGATGAGATCTTAATGTGAAAAATAGTCGTCCTAAAACAAGACTTGGTTGTGAGGCTAAAATAAAGGTTTGTAGTCGAAGAAATGACAAATTTAGTGTGATTCAATTTGTAAAGAATCACAATCATTACCTTTCTAGTCCAAAAAAAACGCACCTCCACAGATGTCATAGAAAAATATATTCTTCTACTGCGATACAAATTGAGATGGCAAGTGCTGTTAGAATTTGACCAAATGTATCTCATGATCTTATGGCGATACAAATGGGTGGAAGAGAGTTTTTAAGGTTTATTCCCGAAGATTACAAAAATTATTTACGTTCCAAAAGAATACGAAATATGATGGTGGGATATACTGGAGGTGTATTGGAATACTTGCAAAAAATGCAGTTTAATGTTTCTAGTTTTTTTATTCTATTCAAGTTGATGAAGATGACTTGATAACTAATATTTTTTGGTCTGATGCTAAGATGAGAACTGATTATGCCAATTTCAGAGACGTTATTTCCTTTAACACAACCTACAAGAAGAACAATGAAGGACATCCAATTGCGTTATTTGTTGGTGTTAATCATCATTACAATCTGTGCTTTTTGGTACAGCTTTATTATATGATGAAACTTTATTGACGTTTGAATGACTGTTTGATATATTTACCGAAGTTATGGGTGGGAAAAAATTAACAACTATTCTGACAGATCAAGATACAACAATGAAAAAGGCTTTAGCTTCAAGATGGCCTGAAACACATCATCGGTTGTGCATTTGGCATATTTATCAGAATTCCTCCATACATTTGAGTGGAGTTTTTTCTCAATTCAAAGAGTTAGCCAAAGATTTTGCGTCTTGTGTATATGAGTTTGATGAAGAAGACGATTTTATTTCAGCATGAAATCTGATGCTGGCCAAGTATGCATTAGAAGACAATGATTGGTTGAGGCGTTTGTTTCAAATAAAGGAAAAATGGGCTTTAGTATATGGACGACACATGTTTTGCGCAGATATGACTACAAAGAAGTGAGAGTATGAACTGTCTTGTAAAAATGTATGTCAATTATAAACACAAATTCTTAGACTTCTTCAATCATTTTGAAAGACTGCTCAATGATCGTCGATATCAGGAGTTAAAAGTAGATTTTTGGGAAAATACAAGTGTTCCAAGTCTATTGTATTCAATTGTGATTTTAAAGCAAGCAAGTAATATCTATACTCTTGAGGCATACACATGTTTTGAAATGGAATGGTGCAAATCTCATGATTTTATTGTTGAAATTTGTGAGGATGTTGGATCACTTCAAAAATATAAAGTTACTTTTCACCTGAAAAGATATCATCATATAGTTACAGTTGATTCATCATGTGAAAATTTTGAATGTGGCTGTAGAAAATTTGAATTTGGTAGGATTTTGTGTTCTCATATTTTGAGAATATTTACGGTGACCAATATCATGAGTATCCCAAAAGAGTACATACTAGAAAGGTGGACGCGAGAAGCTAAGGTTGGATATTTTGAAGTTAATGATTCAAATGCTAACAAAGCTAGTGTGGATCCGAAAGTACATCAAAATATTTGATATAAAGAACTGTGTGGGTTGTATGTTCAATTGGTTACCAAGCCATCTGAGAGGGAAAACACTTACAAAGTTGTTCAAGATGGTATTTTGGTATGTTAAATTTGATAGATTGGAAGTTATAAGCTCTTGAGATAGATGACACCAATATTTTAAATGAAAAAAATGTATAAATTGGTGAAGGTAACCCTCTTGGATTGAAAGGAATTAGAACGAGGAAGAAAACATTTGCAGGTAGAAGGTTGAAACATGGCATAGAGAAGATTTCATGGAAAAAGAAGGCATCGATACAAACCAATCAAACTTCGAAAATTGATAATGTATCATCATTTTTTGTTCAATATGTTGTATATTTGAATTTATTTATCTTTTTAAATTTGAAAATCGTATACAATTAATTCAAGTACTTATTTCTCCACACAACAGGGTATTAAAGAGCATTGTAAAACAATTTCAAACGTGTCCAACAAACAATATGAACGGATGATAATTCAAGTTGAAGATCTTCTATCAACTCAACATTCTCAGGTACACTCATAACTCTAATTAAAAAATATTTATTAATAAATTGAATCAATGTGAAAGTATTGTGTTCTATTTATTTCACAATTCTAGGTGGTCCATACAAGAAGTTCAAATCCACAAGACTTGACTGGAAGCTCACAACCTTTGTATGGCTTAACTTATGATTATGTTTCAAAACTTATAATAATGATGTAATATATATTAGTTAGTAGAATGAGAATAGTGAGTATTGTTATTAGTATAATGAATACTCAATTTTAATTTTGTTTATTGATGAAAATATTTTGTTGCATGTAATGAATGTTTTGTTTTTATTAATATTTAACTTTCTTTTCTTAATGTAATGAATGTTTTATTATTATAAAAAACATCCTAAGAAATACAAATTGAGTAAGCTTATAAATACAGTAAGATTTACTGTCTGAATAATTTCTTATAAATACAATAAATTCTTCAGTAATTTTATAAATTCAGTAAATACTTAATACAATAGATACTTAAAATTTATTTAAAAAACAATTATGCACTGTCTGAACATAAATTGATATAAAATAACAAAAAAAATGAAATATAATCCATACATAATACCTTTATTAATTGAACAAAAGTATTATAATAAAAGAAGTTTTCATTAAACATAATATGTCGTTTGAAACAATATAAGATTACATAAATTTAATGACTAAATAGAGGTAATAAATTAACCCAATAAAACTTACAAATAGACAAATATAATAAAATTACATTAACCACCTACAAATCATCACAATCCAAGTAAACACAACTACTACAATAGAAACTCTAAATTTCATATTTAGAGAACATATTAATAGGATTGGTGTGATCAATAGAGACAGGGGTATAACTATTGATGACAATTTATGGAAAACGGTTTGATAAAAATCCTGTTAGGGATTAATATCACTTTCTATTATTCATAAACCCTTACAAACTCTTGAAGCGATTCAAGTGCGGAAACGTTTGCTCAGGTTTGAAGCTAATAACCAATGAAAGAAGAGAAGACATAATGAAAATGACACAGAAATTTGTTTATGGATGTTTGAAGCAAACTCTCCTACGTCACCCCTTCTTCCAACCACTGGAAGGATTCACTATACTTCTTTGAATCAAATACAGTTTATTGTCTAGCTAACTGTTGAACAAAACAGACTCTGTTCAACTTACAATATGTTTAAGAATTTCACTCAGCTAGACGTATTTTGATTCTCTCTTGAACTTGAAGATGTACAGATTAGAAAGTGCAAGAGTATGAGATTGATAGCAGGTAAAGCTTATAAAATTAGTACACTCGTAAAACTTGTTGCTCTAGTGATAACACTGGTACCTCGACCGTTGTCCTTGAAGATCTATATATTGAAGACAATCATCAACGGTCGAATCTTCTAGATGGACACATGGTAAGCGCCCATTGGAAAGCCTCCATAGTACAAGAGTACAAAATGCTCCATGCACAAATATCGTGGCCTTACCGAACTGGTAGTGCGCCGAATATTCTTCTGAAATTGTCCTTTACTGAACAAATAGTGGAGAAATATTCGCGTACGTGGCATTCATTCATTGTGTACAGATAGTTGTCGTACTGAACTACAAGGATGAGTGGAGTAGAAGTAGCATACAACTAGTTGATTGTGGGTAGGCGGATTCTAACTTCAAGCAGCTGCTAAAGCGAGGCATTAGACGTGTTTCGTTAGACTGCTAAGTCTAAGGAAGTTAGACGCCCACGTCTAGTAGCGAGATCCATTAGACCACCAAGTCTAATGGAGTTAGACGGCACGTCTAACTACGTATCTGTTAGACTGCACGTCTAATTGTGTATCTGTTAGACTGCACGTCTAATTACGTATTTGTTAGACTACTCATCTAACTATGTATCTGTTAGACTGCACGTCAAACTACATATCTGTTAGACTGTACGTCTAACTACGTATCTGTTAGACTGCGCGTCTAACTACGTATCTGTCAGACTGCGCGTCTAACTACGTATTTGTTAGACTGCGCGTCTAACTACGTATTTGTTAGACTGTGCGTCTAACTACGTATCTGTCAGACTGCGCGTCTAACTACGTATATGTCAGACTGCGCGTCTAACTATCTGTCAGACTGTGCGTATAACTACATATTTATCATATTGCGCGTCTAATTACGTATCTGTCAGACTATGCGTCTAACTACGTATCTGTCAGATTGTACATCTAACTACGTATCTGTCAGACTGCGCGTCTAACTATGTATATGTCAGACTGCACGTCTAACTACGTATATGTTAGACTACACGTCTAACTACGTATCTGTTAGACTACACGTCTAACTACGTATCTATTAGACTGCACGTCTAACTACATATCTGTTAGACTGCGCGTGTAACTAGAAACACGTCTAATTAGCCTGTTTCAAACTAAGTCTAATTTAACATATTTTGATGCACCTGCATAAAAACAATTAGACGACTTAGCTTCATTCTTAATCAAAGTTTTACTAATACATTAAAATAACGTTAGTCAAAATAATTTGACTCAACAATTTCCCCCTTTTTGATGATGTTAAAACTTTGCACAATTAATAAGATAAGCACCCATCAAATTAAAGTAAGAATGACATTTGTTCACAAACTTCAAGTGAATGTTCTAAAAACTAAATTCCAAAAACCAAATTCAGAAACCAACAAAAATACTTTAAAAGAAAAGAGATTAATGTTCTTCCCTTTTCACGTTTGAATCAGCAAACCCTTCACTAGTTAGGAGGTTGCGAAATTGAGGGATGAGGGCACGACCACCACTAGGAGTACGAACACCTCTTCCACCACTTCCATCACCTCGATCATCACTGCGACCTCCACCTCTTTTGATTGGTCTACAACTTCCTTCATCAACGACTTTTATTTTTGATCTGGTGCCTGTCGAAGCACCTCCTCTTAAGCTACTACTTCCACCTCCTCTTGAGCTTCCTTCCCCCTTTTTAAAAATATCAGCATCAAGGGCAATAAGACTTTTCTATTTATTAGCGGCAACGGCTTGAATTTTCCACGGCTTGAATTGATCTTACCAAGGAATCAGCTTATTCCATACGTTTAGTATCGGCTCTATTCATATGATTGGTTAACTCGACCATTTGACCTTGAACAAGATTAATTTCAACCATAACTTCTTGATGAAGATCCATATTAAATTCCCTTTCACACTCAAACTTTTCAGAATGTCTTTTAAAGAAGTTCTTTTCGAATTTGGAATATGTGTTGTTGACGATGTTGATCTCATACGTGTTTCTCTTCATGATCTTCTCAAATTCTTTCTGAGTTGCAATAAAAGAAGAGAACTCTTTCTTGTTTGAGCTATGACCCTTCTCAAGATTCATCATTCTAGACTGCATATCCAATATATTCTTCTGAAGAGTGCTCATCATCTCCGTCATAGACTTTAACAACTTTGCTCCTCTAAGGGAGGTTTCTTTAGTAGATGACACTTCTTGAGATTTGGTAGGAGCGGTTTGAATGAGACTAACATGAGTATGAACCTGCATAGAATGCTCTGGTTCATATGCCTCAGAAGCATCCTTAAACTTTTCTTCATCTCTGAGAATATCTTCACACACCTTAAGAATCTGTTCAGAAGGACCTTTGGAGTGAAGAGGTAGATCAACAACTTTTTCAAAGATATTTACGACTGTTATTTCGGGAGAGGATCGAGGAGATGGTGAGCCGGGAATGAAGCATTGTGATAACGTTAGACCTTGTGACGAATTAGCTTCAGCCTCTTTCATTGGAGATTTCTCTGTTTCAAGAACAGGGGATTCCAGCACATCTGATTCCTAAACATTTGTTTGAATAAGTTCATCAATATTCTCCTCTTCTTCAGGTTGAACAGGATCCCGAGTCTGATTTATATAGTTCTGAGCTAGAAGACATTTTTTTTTTCAACAGACACATTACCTAGTTCAATAAGGTGAGCATCAACTTACTCATCTTCCGGTAAGATCGAGTCATTATCCTCAGAGAGTTGTATCGGCCCGTCTTCATCTGAAGAATTACCAAATAGATTCACCCCTGAACAGTTGGCATCGTGAACAAATCTGAGAATAAAACTATAGTTTTGAATAATTTGATCAAGTCTCTTTAGGGCCTTTTATTATGCATCAACATTTCATTCCATTGTATTGAAGTTTGCTTTTCTTGCTTAGAGCACAAGAAAAAGAGCTCGACCTCTGAGATTTGCTTCTACCAGTTTTTTCCTCTTGAGAGCTTTATAGACCTTAGAGGTTTTAGCCCATTTCAGGACACGTTTCTCCACGTTGACCAGCTTCAACCATTTCTCGCTTACACTTTTTCCTTTGATAACTTGATCATACCTATTGGACACTTTGTTCATAACCCAGGTATCGAAGATGTTAATCTTCGCATCAACTTTCACATTGTCTTGACCCATCATTACATTGACAATGCATGTTGCCTCTGAAACTTCCTCATTGGATTCGGTTGTGATAGCCTTACCCTTTCCAATAACCTCAACAAGTTTAGGAGTTGTCCTTGGTTCACCAATAATTATGCCAACAACTCTCTTGGTGACTCTCATAATTTTATGAGGAGTTAAGGGCTTTGGAAAAGTTCCCTGATAAAACGTCAGATTGGACACTTTTTCTTGTGACAACTGATTTTTCTTGAACACTTTTAGATACTGGTGGCTCGAGATTTGGCAAAATGGGAGCCTGTTTAGATGTTACAACAACAACAAGGGTAGGAACAACACCCTACTCTATTTCGGTAGAGACAATAACTTCAGCAGCTATAGGATCATTTGGGCGGACATGAGACATAATACTGTCAATATTTTCAACATTTGGACCAACTAACTCAATAGTTAGCCCGAAAGCAAGTTCTAACACAAGAACATAAGCAGATACAAGTTGTTCCAACAAAGGAACATTAAACTTAGGCACTTCGTCCCGAGAAGAAGGGGAGGTTACCTTCGAGGAAGCTTTGGATGACTTAGACGCCCTAGGAACCTTTAACTTTTCTCCTTTTGAAATGGAAGACTTTGCCGGATTTTTCAACTGGTTGGCAGAAGGAGAAAGAGGAGACATCGGGATGGCTGCAAATGCAGAGGGACCTTGCTTTGTTCTGGAATCGACCACTCTAGAATCTTTCTTAGAGGAACTCTTCTGGATATTAGAACTAGCCTCTGATCCGTTATTGGTTCTCATTCTTTTTTCCCCCATAGATAGAATAGAAGCGGTTGGTTGCTTGGAATGAGTGACAGATCTTCCACCCATTTGTTGGTTAGACACGCCAGAAAAGGACTCATTTGAGTTCTTCATTCTTGTGAGGGTGTTGGCAACGGTAAAGATGTTGAAAACTCGTCTAGTATGAATAGCTTCTCCTTCTCCCATAGGAACCCCCATATGTTCCAGAAACGGCTAAGTTGGGAAGCGAATCCCACACTCTCCTTGTTTTTAGAGTCAATCGATCCACATAGATTAGAAAAGAGCATTGAAGCCTAGTTGACTTGAATGCCCTTAGAGATAGCCGTCATATTGTCAAATGGATCCTGACTATAGAGATGAAATGAACATTCTCTTCCTTGAAGAGCCTTCGCATCAATGTCATTTAAGACGATGAAATAGGGTTTGAGAACTCTCTTACTCTCATTCATCCTTATTTCCGAACCGTCGGCCAAAAATGCAGTATTATTTTTCGTGATAGATTCCGTTGGAAGATGAAGATTGAACGTGTGGTCCTCCGATGGAAGTTCAAAGAACTCCGCATAAGACGCCTCATTAAAAGATATAACCGTTTCGTTCACTGTTGCAGAAATAGAATCACCAACCATGGTTGCCATTTTGAAGAACTCCCGGACTTCCTTTTCGTAGAAAATAAAAGGGTAGCCGAGATACTTTCTGAGGCCGGAATACTCTAAAGATCTAAACATATCAACCACCTCATGTTGATCGAAAGCATACACCGAGGCGAAATCCACCTACAAAGTACAGTGACCAAGGGTAATCTTCTTGTTGGCCATTTTAGAGAAGATGAACAGACTCAAATGACCAAAATTCTTAGAGAGAAATTTAGAGAAAGCTTGGGTTCTTGAGAGATTTGAGTGCGTAAACGTTTCAATCACATGCAATATGTCCTTAAATAGACTTCGAAGAGTCGCATGGCTTAACCATCACTTTTCATAAGAGTAGGACCCATTAATTAATGTTAGACGTCTATTCCCATAGAGTCATCATTAAATTTAGGACTATATTAGTCATTTTATTTTAACTTGAAAAACATGTGTCTTCATGTTATTTGAAAGTGACTATTTTAATGTTTGAGCGGGAAAGTTAGATGACACGACTTAGAGGACAAATATCCTTGATCAGTCTAATAGCACACGTAGTTAGACGTTTTTATTACTTCTACAGTCTATATGATCTAAGCGTCTATTAGACGTCGACGTCTAATTACGCATGAACAATACGTATTAGATGTGTGTTTGATTAGACGTGAGCGTCCAACTGCTCTTTCTTATAAACGTCTAAGCGTCTATTAGACTTCAACGTCTAACCGCGCAGATTATTAACCAAGACACTTCAACTTAGAGGCATAGAGTGTGTAAGTAAAAATACATCTAAGTACATGTTTTTTCGTTTAGACGACCTCGTCTAATAGACCGATTAAGGCTTTAGTCTGTGTGCACCTTTATTTATACAATAAATTTCCCTCTCAATTTATGCATGTACAAAAAGAATAAATAAATGTTTGAGGTCCTTAAGAACAAAAATATTTTTAAGAGAGAAAACACTTAGTCCTTAGAAGTGGCAAGAGCCACTGTTGATCTTCTAGAAAATATACTTAGAAGAGTATGCTCCTAGCTTCCTTCCTACAACTTCTCTGTATCACCTACACAAGAAAATATTTACAAACTTTGGTACCCACATTTATTTGGGTCCTCGATCAATCAGTCCCTTAGGAATCCATATTTGAGTTATTTCTATGGATTTCCCATTTTGTTTTGTAATTAATGCATATGATTTTGACTTAGCAGACGTCTTTCTACTAGCCACTGATCCCTTAGCTTTTGAGGATGATTTTCTTTTAAAACTCCTTGACTTTGAGTCAGGTTTTAGATAGTTAGACATGCTAGTTGAATCTAACTTGTTTTTCAGTCAACTAACAGTCGGCGGAACATAAGTTATTTCATCCTTCAAAGTTAACTCCTCTTGAATTGGATCAGTTTCAATGTTAGTTAGACTCCCTTTGACAAAACTTATTGGTTTAAACTTGTCATTTGCTGAGTTTAACTTTTTACAGGACTGGTTTGGGTCATTGCTATCAAATCCTAAATCGGATTTGGATCCAGCAGGTTTTAACAAACTGATTTGATATTTGACAGCTACTCTAGACCTTGTCCAATAACTAACAATATAGTTTAACCTTTTGTTTTCAAAAGAGAGAGTTTGTATCTGTTCTTTGAGCATCTCATTCTCAGATGAGAGCTCAACCACTTTATTTTCAGTAATGTTTGATTCTGGAGATTGAGATAAAATAGGTTAAGACACTTCAGAGGAAGATTTTATTTCATTTTTGGATTCTGATAGCTTTCTGTACTCAATGACCATGTCATTTAGTGCAGCTACCAATTCTTCCCTTGAAAATCTTTCAGAAGAGAAATCAAATACCTCAGATTCCTGAGATTCTTCTTCTTCTCTTGCCATGAAGCAAACAACCTCGTCATCATCACTGTCACTGGATGAAGAGTCGGAATCACTTTAGTTCCGTTTGTTCTTCTTGTCGCCTACCAAGAGAGCCTTTATCTCCTTTATTCTTCCTTCTTCTTCTAATCACGCTTCAACTTCCGACATTCCGATTGGTAATGACCTAAAATACCAAAGTTAAAACACTTAACATTAGCTTTAGATTTCTTATTGGCATTAGTATTTGAAGAGCTTGAGTTAGAGTTGCTCTTCTTCATGAAGTTGCCAAACTTCTTCACGAAGAGAGACATAACATTGTTGCTAAGCTGCTGGGCAACTGTCTTCACATCAAGGGCAACTGGTGGCTCTTTTGCAGTCACCAAGTCTTTAGTAATGATGGTGGATGAGGGTTGATCTTCTTCAATCCTTGAGTTCAACTCGAACTCATAGGCCTTGAGATCAGCAAACAGATCGAAGAGCCCGATCTTATTGAGGTCTTTGGATTCCCTCATTGCCGTCGTCTTTATGTCCCACTCCCTTAGTAATGCTCGCATGACCTTGATGGAAATCTCCCTATTGTTATAGGTCTTGCCAAGAATGGATAGAGTGGAGATAACTTTGTTGAACCTTGCGTCAAACTCAATCATTGTTTCTCCAGGACGCATTTTGAAGCTGTCGAACTGCTGAGTGACAACCATGATTTTGTTCTCTTTAGTTTGCTCATTGCCCTCACACAGTTGGGTGAGTTTGTCCCAGATCTCCTTGGCAGTCTCACACTCGATGATGTAGTTGAACATGTTGTCATCAAGAGATCTGTACAAGACGTCCAATGCCATGTTGTTGAGGTTATTCCTCCTCTTATCTTTGCTGGTCCATTCAGATTTCTCCTTTTGAATCTTGATGGGACCATCTGTGATAACAATCTACATGTCATCATGAAGAGATGAAAGGTGAGCACGGACTCTCTTCTTCCACACAATGTAGTTTTCTTTTGAGAATGTAGGGATTGCCGTAGCACTAGCGTATTTGGATATGATCTACATTCTTGGTGATAACTTGAGAATAAAAACAGGGCTCTAATACCAATTAATAGGATCAGTGTTATCAATAGAGACAGGGTCTAACTATTGATGACAACTTCTGGAAAATGGTTTGATAAAAATCCTGTTAGAGATTAATATCACTTTCTATTCTTCACAAACCCTTGCAAACTCTTGAAGCGATTCAAGTGCGGAAACATTTGCTCAAGTTTGAAGCTAAGAACCAATGAGAGAAGAGAAAACAAAATGAAAATGACACAACAATTTGTTTATGTATGTTTGGAGAAAACTCTCCTACGTCACACCCCTTCTTCCAACCACCGGAAGGATTCACTATACTTCTTTGAATCAAATACAGTTTACTGGCTAGCTAACTGTTGAATAGAACAAACTCTGTTCAACTTACAATATGATTACGAATTTTACTCAGTTAGACAAATTTTGATTATCTTTTGAACTTGAAGATGTACAGATAAGAAAGTACAAGAGTATGAGATTGATAGCAGGTAAAGCTTATAAAATCAATACACTCGTAAAACTTGTTGCTCTAATGATAACACTGGTACCTCGACCGTTGTCCTTGAAGATCTATATATAGAAGACAATCATCAACGGTCGAATCTTCTAGATGGACATGTGGCAAACGCCCATTGGAAAGCCTCCATAGTACAAGAGTACATTAGGCTCTGTGCACAAGGATCGTGGTCGTACCAAACTGGTAGTGCACCGGATATTCTTCTGAAACTGTTCTTTACTAAACAAGTAGTGGAGGAATATTCGCGTAAGTGGTATTCATTCATTGGATATAGATAGCTGTCGTACTGGACTGCAAGGATGAGTGGAGTAGGAGTAGCATACAACTAGTTGATCGTGGGTAGACGGATGATAACTTCAAGCAACTGTTGAAACAAGGCATTAGACGTGCTTCGTTAGACTGCCAAGTCTAAGGAAGTTAGACGCCCACGTCTAATAGCGAGATCCATGAGACCATCAAGTCTATTGGAGTAAGACGACACGTCTAACTGCATATTTGTTAGACAGCACGTCTAACTACGTATCTATTAGATTGCACGTCTAACTATGTATCTGTTATACTACGCGTCTAACTACGTATCTGTTAGACTACGCGTCTAACTACGTATTTGTTAGATTGTGCATCGAACTACGTATTTGTTAGACTACGCGTCTAACTACGTATCTGTTAGATTGCACGTCTAACTACGTATCTATTAGACTACATGTCTAACTACGTATCTATTAGACTACACGTCTAACTACGTATCTATTAGACTGCGCGTCTAACTACGTATCTGTTAGACTGCACGTCTAACTACGTATCTTTTAGACTACGCGTCTAACTACGTATCTGTTAGACTACACGTCTAACAACATATATGTTAGATTGCACGTCTAACTACGTATCTGTTAGACTGCGTGTCTAACTAGCAACACGTCTAATTAGCCTATTTTAAATTAAGTCTAACTTATCATATTTGTATTCACCTGCATAAAAATAATTAGACAGATTAGCTTCATTCTTAATCAAAGTTTACTAATAAGTCATTAAAATAATGTTAGTCAAAATAATTTGACCCAACACATATCTCATTAGTCAACTTCATAGCAGCAATGTTGCTTAAATCCTATTTGACGTCATTTTAATCATACTTTAAATTTTGGACATAAAAAAACGTCTTCGTGGTTTTGTTTACTTCCACGTTGTCCAAAGAAATGCTTTTAACTCACTATAACATTTTATATGTGAAGTTTCACCTTGTTCGTCATTCATATGTTTTTGATTGAAATGCGATGTTGATGAAGAGGTAGCAACCATGAAATCTACATATATAAAAATATAATGTTGTTTCAAATTGCACATATTTATTAAATTATATTGATCCTAAAAATAAAACAACAACAACAAAATGGTGTGAATTATGTATATATAGACAAAAGACTAATTTCCCTAATATCACTATCAATGCAATCAAATAAAAATTAATTCCCCTAGTATCACTATCAATGCAATCAAACAAAAACTAATTCTCCTAATATCACTATCAATGCAATATCTTCATACTAATATGAGACCAATTTAATATCAAATCTCTCTCTATATATAATGATGCTTAATTTTTAAAATGATTGC
>NC_061863.1:28275257-28295257 GCF_907164915.1 Impatiens glandulifera
TATTAGACGTGTTGTCTAATCCCATTACACCAGGTAGTCTAATGGATCCTGCTATTAGACGAGGGCATCTAATTTCATTAGATGAGGTCGTCTAAGTGAAATACCTCTAATGCTATGCTTAAGCAGTTGCTTGAAACTAGCACCCGTCTACCTACGATCAACTAGCTGTACGCTACTCCTGCTGTACTTTCCAGTGAAGATCAGTACGACAGCCAGTTGCAACCAATTAATTAATTCCACGTAAGCAAATATTCTTCCCACTACTTGTTTTTGCAGGAATATCCTTGAAGAAAATTTGGCGCACTACCAGATTGGTACGACCACGATCCTGGTGCTCAGAGTCTGTTGTGTACTATAGAGGCGTTCTAATGGAAGCTCACCACGTGTTATTATGGAAGATTCGACCGTTGGTACCTACTCCTTATTTAAAGATCCTCAAGGAAAACTAAAGAACTGCTAGAATTACATATTATTCAATCTAAGCATACAAACGAGTTGCTTTCTTGTGTTTTATTGTGTGTTCAATCAAGAGAGAGTTAGAATCAAAGTATTGTTTTAGCTGAGTGATATTCTTCATCATATTGTAAGTTGTATAGAGTCTATTTTGTTCAATAGTGATCTAATCGTGCAACTGTATTTGATTCAAAGTAACTTTTAGTGAATCCTTCCAGTGGTTGGAAGAAGGGGTGACGTAGGAGAGTTAGCTCCGAACATCCATAAACAAATTGTGTCTTTTTATTATGTCATCTTCTCATTCTTGGTTCTTAGCTTCAAACCTAAGCAAACGTTTCCGCACTTGAATCGTTCAAGAGTTTGCAAGGGTTTATGCAGAATAGAAAGTGATTTAAATCCTTAACAGGATTTCTATGAAACCGTTTTTCCTAAGCCTTCATCAATAGTCAGACCCCCGTCTCTATCGATTATGCGGATCCTATCAATTGGTATCAGAGCTCTGTTTCTATTCTCAAGCCTTTTCCAAGAATGTCGACCATAACCAAAGATGTTAGTGCAACCGCAATCCCCACATTCTCTAGAGAAAATTATATTGTATGGAAGAAGAGAGTTCGTGCTCATCTCACTTCTCTTCATGACGACATGTGGAGTGTCATCACAGATGGTCCTCTCAAGATTGATAAGGGGAAATACGAATGGACCAGTGAAGACAAGAGGAAGAATAACCTCAACAACATGGCCTTAGATGTTTTGTACAGATCTCTCAATGATAGCATGTTCAACTACATCATCGAGTGTGATACTACTATAGAGGTCTGGGACAGACTCACCCAACTGTGTGAGGGCAATGAGAAAACCAAGGAAAACAAGATCATGATTGTCAATCAACAGTTTGACAGTTTCAAGATGCGTCCCGGTGAAACAATGAACGAGTTTGACACTAGGGTCAGCTAGATTGTCTCCTCTTTATCTATCATTGGCAAGACATATAGCAACAGGGAGCTTGCTATTAAGGTCATCCGCGCTCTTCCGAGAGAATGGGAAATAAAAAAGATGGCTATGATGGAATCCAAAGACCTCAACAAGATCTCGTTCTTTGACTTGTTCGTTGATCTCAAGGCCTACGAGTTCGAGCTGAACTATAGGATTGAAGAAGATCAATCCACATCCATTATCACTGCCAAAGCGTTGGTGAGTGCTGAAGAGCCACCAGTCGCTACTGATGTGAAGACGGCGGCTAAGCAACTAAGCAGCGATGCCATGTCTCTCTTCGTGAAGAAGTTTGGCGATTTCATGAAGAATAGCAACTCTAACTCAAGCTCTTCAAATTCTAATAATAATAAGAAATCCAAAGCTAATGTTAAATTTTATAACTGTGGCATTGCAAGTCATTACCAATCGGAATACAGGAAGCCTAAGCGTGAAGATAAGAAGGATGAAGAAAAAGAGCTGAAGGCTCTTATGGTAGGAGACGGGAAGAACAGACGAAGCCATCGTGATTCTTACTTCTCATCTAGTGATATTGATGAAGAAGAAGTGGCTTGCTTCATGGCAAGATAAAATGAAAAAGAGACTCAGGAAACTGAGGTATTTGACTTTTCTTCTGAAAAATTTTCAAGAGAACAACTGGTAGCTGCACTAGATGACATGGTCATATAGTACAGAAAGCTAGAAAAATCCTTAAATGAAACAAAATTGTCACCTAAAGTGTCTCAACCGATCTTATCTCAAACTGAAGACTCAAATGTTTTTGAAAAGAAAGTTGCAGAGATCTCATCTGAGAATGAGATGCTCAAGGAATTTAAACTCTTTCTGCTAAAAACAAATGATTAAAGTATGTTGTAAGTGCTTGGACAAGGTCTGGAGAAGCTGTCAAACATCAGATTAGTCTGTTGAAACATGTTGCATCTAGATCCGGTTTAGGATTTGATGGAGATGACCCAAACCGGTCATGCAAAAAAGTCAAACTCATCAACTAACAAGCTTAAGCCAATAAGCTTTGTTAAAGGGAGTTTAACTGATATTGAATCTGATCTCATTCATGAAGAAGTTGCTTTTAAGAATGAAATAATTTATGTTCCGCCGACCATTAGTTGGCTGAAAATAAGTTAGAAGCAGTTAACAAGTCTGGCAATCTAAAACATGACTCTAAGTCAAGGAGTTTTAAGAGAAAGTCTTCTTCAAAAGCTAAGGGATCAGTGGCTAGCAGGAAGGTGTCTGCTAAGTCAAAATCATACGCATTAATCACAACACAAAATGGGAAATCCATTAGAATATCTCAAATATGGATTCCTAAGGGACTAATTGATCGAGGACCCAATTGATTGTGGGTACCAAAGTTTATAAATAGTTTCTTGTGTAGGTGATGCAGGAGGGCTGCAAGAAGGAAGCATGGAGAATACTCTTTTGAGTATACATTTTAGAAGATCAATAATGGCCTTTACCATTCCAGAGGACTAAGTGTTTTTATGTGTTAAAAATATTTTTGATCCAAAGGACCTCAAAACATCTGGTTATTTATTTTGTACATGCACAAAATGAGAGGGAAAAGTTATTTTAAAAATAAAGATACACTCAGACGAAAGGCCTTAATCGGTCTATTAGACGAGGTCATCTAAAGGAAAAAGCGTGTACTTAGACGTATTTTTGCTCACACTCTATGCATCTAAGTCTGTGTGTCTTGGTTAATAACCTGCGTGGTTAGACGTACACGTCTAATAGACGTTAGACGTTTTTACGTCAAGAGCAAGTGGATGCTCACGTCTAACCAAACACACGTCTAATATGTGTTGTTCACGCGTAATTAGACGTCGACGACTAATAGACGTTAGACGTATATAAGACACGTGATTAGACGTTTGCGTCTAATAGACACTTGCGTCTAATAGACATTGAGATTTCATAGATGAGTGCAATAAGGAAAACGTCTAACTATGTGTATATTAGACCGATCAAGGACAGCTGTACCACGTGAGGAGATATCTAATTTTCCCGCTCAAACATAAAAACAGTCATCTCCGAATATCATGAAGACACGTGTCTTTCAAAGTTAAGAGAGAATGACTAATATACCCTCAATATAATGATGACTCTTTGGAAAGGACGTATAATATTAATTGATGGGTCATACCCCTAGAAAAAACGACGGTTATCCTATATGACTCTTGGTAGTCTATATAAGGACAGTTTTGTATGAGATTGAAAGCTTTTTCTCACTCAAAATTTCAAGGAACCCTAGATTTCTTTGATCTTCTCTCTCAAAAAGTTTTGTTCTCTGTGTGTTTGTTCGTATTCCTTTGAAAATGGGAAACAAGAGAATCACGCTTATTCATTGTACTCTACAGGTTGATTTTCCTTCCGTTTACACGTTCGATCAGTAAAATGTGGTCGAAATGTTCAGATCCCTTGAATATTCTGGTCTGGGAAAGTATCTTAGAGGGCCGTTCATTTTCCATGAAAAAGAAGTAAGGGAGTTCCTTCAAATGGGCAACGATGGTGGGCGAATCTATTGTAGCAACCGTGAATGGTACCAAAATCTCCTTCAACGAAGCGGTCTATGCGGAGTTCGTTGAACTTTCGTCGGAGGGGCATACTTTCAACATGCATCTGCCATCGGAAGTGACGGAAGATATGAAGAAGGTTTTCTTAGCCGACGGATCGGCTATTCGACTCAATGGGAGCAAGAAGGCTCTCAAACCACAATTTATTCTGTTAAATGACGTTGTGGCTAAAGCTCTTCAGGGGAAGGCGGGGTCCTTCCATTTATATAGTCAAGATCGATTTGAGTACATGTCAGCCATCTCAAAAGGGATTCAGGTAAACTGGGCTTCAACAGTGTACCAGAATCTTTGTTTTGCAATCAATCAGGAGAACAAGGAGAGTATAAACTTTGTTGCTCAACTAAGTCGTTTGTTGGAGCATTTGGGGGTCCCGATGGAGGATTCAGAATCGATCAACTCGACTAGGGTGTATACTGTCTTCACAGTTGCTAACACCCTCGTTAGAATGAAGAACAACAAAGAGTCGCTCTCGGGAGCTTCAAGCCAACAGACAGTAGGAAGGTCTGTTACTCGGTCCAAACAACTAGTGACTTCTGTCTTGTCTACAGGAGCCAAACGATCCAAAACTATCAACGAGTCTGAGGCTAGTTCTACCAGCCTTCAAATCTCTTCAAAGAAGGATTCTGGAATAGTTGATTCCAGAGTCAGGCAAGATCTAATTGAACTTGCCACCATCCTTATGTCTCCCCTGTCTCCAGCTGCAAGTGAGTTACGAAAATCATCCAGGTCCTCTGTTTCGAGAGGAGAAAAATCAAAGGCGCCCCACGCGTCTAAATCGGTGAAAGCGTCATCGAAGGTAACCACTCCCTAATCTCTGGCCAAAGTGCCCAAATTCAATGTTCCTGAGTTGGAACAATTTATTCTTGTTGAGGAATCCGCTATCGGGCCGACTGTTGAGTCAGTTGGTCCAAACACTGAAAATTTTACAAGGTTCCGTCTCTTGTCCATCAAATAAATCTTGTAGCAGCGGGTGCTACAAAACTTGTTGAACTAGAGCAAGGTGCAACTCTTATCTTTTCTACTAGTGGTGAATCTGAAAAGGCTACTTCTATGTTAATAGAAATGCCTCATGTTCCAAATCTTGTCCCAACAGAGTCTTTAGTGACTAGTAAGATAGCTCCAACCAAACCTACGCCAGGACTCTTCGTCAAACCTCTGTCTGCCCATGAAATCTTGCGTTCCACAAGACAATCCGCTGAAATTGTTTTGGGGGAACCTAGACCCGCTCCAAAGCGCGTTGAGGTTATCGGAAAAGGAAAGGACATTGTAACCAATGAAAATGAGGAAGTTTCTGAGGCAACGTGTATTGTTGACCTTATGATGAATTAGGACAATGCAGCTGCTGCTGAAAAGATAGATATATTCGATACTTGGGTCCTAAACAAAATGTCGATTAAATATGATGTGGTCATCAAAGGCAAAGGCATAACCAGTCAATGGTTAAAGCTCGTCAGAAATGAAAAGAGAGTCTTGAAATGGGTCAAGACTTCGGAAGTGTATGTAGCTCTTAAGAGAAAAGAGCTAGTTGAAGTAAATCTGAGAGGAGGAGCTCTCTTTCCAATTCTACAGGCCAGAAGAGCCAATTTCAACCTCTAGAGAAGAGTGTTAAATCTGAAGAGAAAGCCTCTAAAAGGTTGGACGAGATTATGGAGGATTACATTTCGGTTGTCACCCGTTATGTTCATGGAGCGAACTGCTCATGAGCTAGTCCTTTTGAAAGCTCTTCAGATGAAGATGAGATCATGGACCTGTCAGATGACTGCAATGTTGAAGAAGATGAAAAAGCTGATGCTCTTTTGATTGAAATGGGATGTTTTTCAGTAGAAGAAAAACGTCTAATGACTCAACCTGTAATGGAGAAAGTTGTGGAACCAATTCAAACCAATCCATCTATCGAAGAAGAAGGAGTTCAAGAGCCCGTTCAAGCTCTTGTTGCTCAAGAAAAGGAAGTGATTGAAGAGTCAGTTCTAGCTCTTATTTTCCATAAAGAAGAAGAAGTGTTGAAGTCCCCTGTTCTTGAAATAGAGGCATCTCAAGAGAAAGGGGCTGAAGTTAGTCAGCCTGATGTTGCCAGATTTGAGGGGGAACCCTCAAGAGACAAAGAATCAGAGAAGGGTTCATCATCTGAGGTGAAACAATTTAAAGATAGATCTTCAAAGCCTCCACCATTTTCTAGTATCAATGCTGCAAATATTCATGAAAATATTCTAAACCCATTTCATGATTCAAGAAAACTTTCCAATATAGTTCACAAGGTTTGTGAAGATGGTTTGGAAGAAGAAGAAGAAGAGAAATCTGAAAGTGACTCAGAGAAGGATGAACCCGAGCAGTACATGTAATTTCATACCCAAATCAATCCTATTCAGACCATTCAAGTAGATTCGCAAAAAATATCATCCAATGAAGGATCTTCGGCTGAAGGTACAAAGCTCATGAAGTCCATGACTACTTTGATGGAAACTCTTAAGAAGAATGTGGTAGAAATGAGATCTAATATGGTGAAAATCATGAAGACCCAGAAAAAGGATAAGAAGGAATTTGCTGATCTTCTTAAAACCCACAAAGAAATGGAGCAGACTCTGAAGAAGAACACAAATGATGTTCATTTGGTCAACAAGACATATTCCAAATTTGAAAAGAACTTCTTCAAGCGACAATCTGAGTTGCTTGACATTGAAAGAGCAATTAATGTTGATCTTCAACGTGAGGTTATGGATGGAATAAGCTTGATTCGAGATCAGATGGTTGAAGTTCAAGGCAACATAAGAAGAGAAGATGCTGAATGATTAGAATATGTTGATTCTGTTGCAAGGAAGTTTCAGGTTGAAGAAGACGCTAAGGCTGCTGTTGAGAAGGAAAAGAATCTTATTTCTCAAGGTGAAGGCAATAGAGATACAAGATGTGATGTTGTTTCAACTGGCACAAGATCCAAGCGAAAGCAAACCAGTGATGACATCGATAAACCAATTAAAAGAGGCGGAGGTCGTAGTGGTGATCGCGGTAGGAGAAGCACTTGAACTTGTCATGGCGGTCGCTCTCTTCCTCCGTTTCAAAATCTTTTGACTGGTGAAGGGATGAGCGATGAAGGATTCACCTATCCAATTGATCCACGCGTGAAAAGGGAAGGCCAATAATCTCTCCTCTTTAAACTATCTTATGTTAGTTTATGAATTTAGTTTACTAAACATGGTTTCTGAATATTGGCTTTTGGGAAGTGTTTATATAAGTTTGGTTAACAAGCTTAACTCTTTATTTTATATGATGGGTGTTTAATTTGTTACCTATGCAATGTTTTAACATCATCATAAAAAATGGGGAAATTGTTGGGTCAAATTATTTTGACTAAGTGTCAAAGTAGTTTGTATATTGGAATTTTGATGATGAATGTATATAAAACTCAATCTATGTCGTCTAATCGTTTTTGGTGTAGGTGTATCGAAAACATGTTATATTAGACTAAGTCTTAATGAGGTTCATTAGACTGATTGGGCATTAGACGCATTGAGTCAGACGGAGTTAGACGTGTAGTCTAACAGACGTAGTTAGACGTGCAGTCTAAAAGACGGAGTTAGACGTGTAGTCTAACAGACGTAGTTAAACGTGCCGTCTAACAGATGAGAGTTAGATGTGAATCTAACTCCTTCAGATTAGTTTGAAGGGATGTATAGTTAGACGTGCAGTCTAACTAATGGAAGTTAGACATGTAGTCTAACTCCTTCAGATTAGTCTGAAGGGATGTGTTATTAGACGTGTTTTCTAATCTAATGGATCCTGCTATTAGACGGGGGCATCTAATTTTATTAGACGAGGCCGTCTAAGTGAAATACGTCTAATGTTATGCTTAAGTAGTTGCTTGAAGTTAGCACTCGTCTACCCACGATCAACTAGCTGTACGCTACTACTACTCCACTTTCCAATGAAGATTAGTACGATAACTAGTTGCAACCAATTGATTAATGTCACGTAAGCAAATATTCTTCCCACTACTCGTTTTTGTAGGAATATCCTTGAAGAATATTTGGTGCACTACCATATTGCGCCAAATATTCTTCAAGGATATTCCTACAAAAACAAGTAGTGGAAGAATATTTTCTTACGTGGCATTAATCAATTGGTTGCAATTGGCTATCGTACTGATCTTCACTAGAAAGTGGAGCAGGAGTAGCATACAGCTAGTTGATCGTGAGTAGACGGGTGTTATCTTCAAGCAACTGCTGAAATATAACATTAGACGTGTTTCACTTAGACGACCTCGTCTAATGAAATTAGACACCCTCGTCTAATAGCAGGATCCATTAGACCACCTGGTCTAATGAGATTACACAACACGTCTAATACCACATCCCTTCAGACTAATCTGAAAGAGTTAGACTACACATCTAACTTCCATTAGTTAGACTTCACGTCTAACTATACTACCCTTCAGACTAATTTGAAGGAGTTAGACTGCACGTCTAACTTCCATTAGTTAAACTGCACTTCTAACTATACATCCCTTCAGACAAATCTGAAGGAGTTAGACTGTGCGTCTAACTCTCAATAGTTAGACTGCACGTCTAACTCCGTGTGTTAGACTGCGCGTCTAACTACGTCTGTTAGACTACGCGTCTAACTACGTCTGTTAGACTGCATGTCTAACTGCGTCTGTTAGACTACACGTCTAACTGCGTCTGTTAGACTGCACATCTAACTGCGTTTGTTAGACTACACCTCTAAGACTGCACGTCTAACTTCGTGTAACTCAATGCATCTAATGCCCAATCAGTCTAATAAACCTTATTAAGAGTAAGTCTAATATAACCTGTTTTCAATACACCTGCACCAAAAACGCTTAGACGGATTAGATTGAGTTTTATATACATTCATCATCAAAATTCCAATAGTCAAACTACTTTGACACTTAGTCAAAATAATTTGACCCAACAATTTTTAACCGTTTTATGTTTATGGGCGGGTGAACTCAGAATCCGACCCAAGTATCCATCTACTCTCACATATATATATTCAAATTAACCACAACTCTCGACTTGGTAATCCGGATACTTTTAAAATTAAGCATCATTATATATATATATATATTAGTTAGTTAAAAATGTCATGTGTTTATCAAATTTGGTGTTGATTTTAAAATATAAAGTGTTATTAGCTTAGTTGGTTGAAAAGTTTTACTTGTTTTTGTTAGGTTGCATGTTCGAAATATACATATAGTATTTTTGTTTTTATTTTTAACCGTTTTAATATTATGGGCGGGTCAACCGGCTAAAATCCTACCCAAGTATCAATTTACTCTCACATATATATCCAAATTAACCACAGCTCTCGACTCGGCAACCATAACAATTTCAAAATTAAGCATCATTATATATATAGATTAGTTAGTTAAAAATGTCCCTCGTTCATTATATTTGATGTTGAATTTAAAATATAAAGTATTATTAACCTAATTGGTTAAAGAGTTGTAATTATTTATTAGGTTTTGAGTTCGAAACATACCTATAATATTTTTAATTTTATTTTTAACTGTTAAGTTTATAAGCAGGTCAACCCAAAATCTGACCCAAGTATTCATTTACTCTCATGTTATATATATATCTAAATTAACCACAACTCTCGACCCGGAAATTCGGACACTTTCAAAATTAAACATCATTATATATATAGATTAGTTAGTTAAAAATGTCATGCGTTCATCAAATTTAGTGTTGAATTTAAAATATAATGTATTATTAGCCTAGTTGGTTAAAGAGTTTTATTTGTTTTGTTAGTTTGCGAGTTCGAAACATACCTATGGCTTTTTTAAATTTATTTTTAACCGTTTTAAGTTTATGGGTGGGTCAACCCAGAATCCGATCAAAATTATCAATTTACTCTCACATATATATCCAAATACATATAGTATTTTTAATTTAATTTTTAACCGTTTTAAGCAAAATTATATATAGATTAATTAATTAAAAATGTCCCGTGTTCATCAATTTTGGTGTTTAATTTAAAATATAAATTATTATTAGCCTAGTTGGATAAAGAGTTCTACTTGTTTTGTTAGGTTGCCAGTTCGCAACATACCTCTAGCATTTTTAATTTTGCTTTTAACCATTTTAAGTTTATGGGCGGGTCAACTCAGAATCTGACCAAAGTATCCATTTACTCTCACATATGTATCCAAATTAACCACAGCTCTAGACCAGACAATCCGAACATTTTCAAAATTAAGCATCATTATATATTTGTATATAGATTAGTTAGTTAAAAATGTCTCGCGTTCATCAAATTTAGTGTTGAATTTAAAATATAATTTGTTAGTAGTGTAGTTAGTTAAAGAGTTCTACTTGTTTTGTTAGGTTGCGAGTTCGAAATATACCTATAACATTTTTATTTTTATTTTTAACCGTTTTAAATTTATGGGCGGGTCAACCCAGAATCCGACCCAAGTATCAATTTACTCTCACATATATATCCTAATTAACTACAGCTTTCGACCCCGGCAATCTGGATATTTCAAAATTAAGCATTATATATGTATAGATTAGTATATATGAATAGTCTATAGTTTAATACATTTTGAATTGAGTTTAACTAAGTATAATAACCAAATAATTTGATCATCTTTTTTTCCGGCGTCAATGTATTAATTAACATGCATGTTAAAACTTATTTACAAAATATATATTCATATTCAAAATTTAAAGAAATTTAACACAAATATTTTAATAGTTAAAATTTTCACATTCCAAACTTGAGATTTGAGTAGATTTTAGGGTGGTAGACACACATTTTTTACCTCCCAAAAGACCAATTTTTTTTTCAAATTAACTTTTTAATTTACTCGATACACAAGATTAAATTTAGAGTTAATTTTGGCTCGTATCAATTGGCCGCTGCAAATTAACTAATTGGATGTTCCAAATTCACTAATCAGACATGTTAAAAAAAAAAAAAAAAAAAGCCTAAATCCATATTTATAATAATTATATATATATATGTATTTATATATATATATATATATTTATATATATATATATATATATATATATATATATATATATATATATATATATATAACTTATAAATGGTGCAATATCATAAATAACCCTTTCTATTTGTTTAGAAATTAAAAAAAAAATTCAACAAAAAATTCAATGTCATGTCTTTGAGTGTGAATTTCAGCTTCCTGGTAGTATATTCAAAATTTTATAAATTTTAATCTAGGTCATCAAATTAAGAATTCATTAAACCATTATAATTTTTCCTAAAGAATTAACAAGTTTCATCAACCCAAAAAGATGAATTTACCATTTTAAAAAACAAAAAAGGAAAAACTTCAAATTCTCCTTCAAGACTTAACAAATTTTGTTGAGCGTTTCATAAGTCTCCTACTGTCGTTGGGAGTATATACTGAGAGTTGGGAACAAAATAGTGTGGATTAAAAGTTGTACTGCTCGGGCTAAAAGTTTGAATATTTTTGATGTTTTAGGTTTGAGGCTTTCTAATGGTTGGGGTTGGCTCAATTATGTCTTTAGTAATTGATGAAGTATTCTATATTGATGGTAAGATTTCTTTTTTTTAACCATTTGACACTTCAGTTTTAATGAAATTTTATTTGAGTATATATTTTTAATTCTTGTGTATTGTCATTTTTTTCAACAATTGATGATCTATATTAGTTCAAAATTCAATTCATAAAACCAACCCAAATTGAGTAAATTTAAAATTTATTTTTCCAAAAAAAAAAATCAATTTCAAAATAAAAATATGTTAAAATGTAGGCGGTAAAATGTCGGCGTCTATAGTAGTCAATTTATAATTATTAAAACAAATAAATTTTTAATTTTGGTGAAATATAACGCTATAGTTTCAATTCGATTAATTTTTCACAAATTTATCAATGGAATCTGTATATATGGAAATAGTCTAACAACCTATCAAATTATATTTCTCAAATTTTGAAGAAAAAAAATTATAAAAGTACAACACACTTAGATGACTCTTTAGGATTTACAACAACTATATAAACGACTATATGGATAAAAGATCTTGAAGTAGTTCTGAGAATTCAATAAAGACAATGGTATATATATATATATATGGAATTCGTTGAGGTTTTATAAGCATTGGTTAGGTATTATGGATCTCTCGTTGATTATTATCCTAACAAGAATATTTTCTTGGATCTTGTTTACAGAACATAACAAAGTATTCGAAAAATCTATATGATGATGGTAAAAAAATAACCATAGATATTTTTTGAAATATCAACTTTTATTAGACGTGACTATCAACAAATTGTTCATGTCAAATGCATTTTTAACTATTAGGCGATAATATTTGGTTAATGGTTAAGATAGTCATAACTGACTTGCGTTAATATCAACAGGTGTGACCAAAAGGGGACATAAATTTTTTTATAAATTTCTCATATGGGTTACTGACAAGTAATGTTTAAAGTGATCATGATAAATGATCACTGTTCTATCATCAAACAAGCTTACGTGAAACTTTTGGAAATCTCTCATGGGTATTACTAAAAAGTAATGTTTAAAGTGATCATGATAAATAATTTGTGATCAACAGATATGCTTACATTAGGGTTTATAAACTCGCTCATAGGGATTGTTAACAAGAAAACGTATGATCACACATAAGTGATTGTGGGAGTATAAAAAACTAGGTTTTTGTAAAATTTGACAAGTTTGCTCACGAGGGTCACTAACAAGTAAGATGTTGGAACAATCATATGTAAATGGTCGTGATACTATCAATAGATAGTTTTGTCTTTGTTGTAAATTGGGAGAAGTACTTATCAAGGGATAGGGTTTTGATACCAAATGGGAAAATGGGGTTTTCGTACCAATCGAGAGATAGAGTTTTGATACCTATCGAGAGATAGAGTTTGGATACCTATCGAGAGAGTGTTTTGATACCTATCGAGATAGGGTTTGTATTCCTATCGAGATATATGGCTTTTATACCTATCAAGATATAGGGTTTGGATACATATAGATATCGTTTTGATAGGATCATGTACGTATGATCTCTGATGCGTATTGACTAAACATGATTTTGTACATGTACAAAGATTTCGATATACCATTGAACCGATACAATATCTGTATAATTTTTTATATATCAAAACTTTTGGTTCGATATTGGTAATTTTTAAGGTATATCATAGCGACTCACCCCTATTTTCATTACTCTTAAATTGATTTTTTATTTTCCTTTTATACTTTTAGTTTGAATACATTAATTTTCTTACACACAAATTGATTATTTATTTCAAAGCAAATTGATTACACCTGCTTTTACAATGTTTAAATATGACTAATTATCTTAATCTAAATAGAAATACAACTTAAAATTTAGTGGTTGACATTTCTCTTATTTAAAAAAACAATGGTTAGATATCTCCAGCATCCTTGAAAGGTCCTGAGTTCGAGCTCGTCAGGCGGCAAATTATGCGCCTGGTTAAATGGTTAAGTAAATTTACGGGCTATGTGCTTAACCTTTGTGGCCATATTTTTTTATCCCTTCTTCTAACTTAACGGTAACAAAGTTGAATATCCTCAACCTTCTTGAGAGGTCTTGGATTTGAGCCCGTCAGACACCCTTTGTGGCCACATTAAAAGCCTATTACCAAAAATTGAAAATTGGTCATACTTAATATGAGTTTATAAGTTTTCTAAAATTTAAAAGTTTTCAAAATCTAACATAGCTATATCAATTTTAAATTGCAATTTAAAACCCTATTCCTAGTTTCTTTTCAGGCATGTAATGATTTAACAATATCAATATAAATTTGATTGACATTCAAGCTTCATTGACATTATCACAACTTAATTCATTTGAACTTAGGTTTAATTGGGTTGGTGATTGCGTATCTGTATACCTAATTTGTTTGAATTGTTTTAATTAACTAGTTATGTATGATATAAGAAATAAGTAGATCATAGATGTGACACTTTTTTTAACATGCAAAACAAATACAAATGAGGATAAAAGACTCATGCTATAATTTAAATTATTCAAATCGATTTTTTAAAATACATATGCTATAACTAAACACGTTATTCAAAAGTCTAATTGCATAAATACTATTTATAAAATAAATGGCCTATTAGCTCAATTGGTTAGAGCGTCGTGCTAATAACGCGAAGGTCACAAGTTCTAGTGAACATATAAATAGTAGAAGATTATATTGAAAAGAGGGACTATCCGGCTCTATCCTTGAACATATAAATAGTGGAAGAATTGATGGTCAATACTAAGATCACTCGAAAACTTGTCTTAAGGGCTTGGTGTCTAACTAAAATAGTGTTTTAAGACCATCGGTCAACAAAATTCTAATTACGGTTTACCCGAATCAACTTAAGGAGGTGAGAACCAAAAGATTGTAGGATAAAACACTCACTCTATCTAACAATCAACATAACTATATTCTAGATCGTAAAACTCTAAGATAGTGTGTGAGTATTTGAAAAGTAAGTATGGCGGGAATAAAAACGTGTGAAAATATCTTAGCTAAACACTTGAAGAAGAGAATTTGAAGTGTTAAAGATGAAAAGTATTGAAATCATCAAAGATTATTATGATAGAGTAACAATTGTGGTATCTTCAAATCTCACTTTCTATACATGAAAAAAAATTCAAAAAGATCGAGAAAGAAAAAGTTCCGACTCTCAAACTATTTAGTACTTCAGAAGGTAGAGGGAGAGGAAGAATAATGAATAAATGAAGACTAATTGATAAATCAACAATTGAATGGTATAAAATGGTAAGATTTTCTTATAAATGTCCTAATTATGAAACTAATGTGAACTATGTCGAAGGAGATGAAAAAGAAGAAATTTTGTTGATGACTAATGTTGTGGCCGAAAATTCCACTAAAAGAACATAAACAAATAAGTGGTTAATTAATTTTAGTTCTTCCAACACATGTGTGGCAACCTTAATTGGTGTACAAATCTAGACAATAAATCCAAACACATAGTGAAACATGGAAATGGTATGGTAATGACTATTATTCGCAAAGGAGATATCACAATAAAGGTGAATGAATATAAACAAATTATTTATGATGTATTATCCTTCAAAGTTTGAATGTATTTTGTTAAGTTTAAGACAATTTCAAGGTAAACGTTTGATCATTCTAGTACATGAACATGAATGTAAAATCTTTCACTCAACCAAAGGGTTTTGATGACTACAAAATGAGTCCTAACCAACTATTCAAGATGAATATATTGAAGAAATCCAATGATTAAAGAGAAACGTTTTATTGATTATTGTTTTCAAACCTCTACTAGTAAAAAATCACCATTGTGATTGAGACATATCAACTACAAAAGTTTCCATACTAAGAAATTAAAGAAGTTGGTGGATGGGTTACCAATAATAAATATTCCAAATGATAAGTTCCGAAATTGCTTGATTTTTAAACTTACCAGACATAGACAATTAAAATAAAGAATAAAGCAAGTAGAGAGAAAATTGGAAAAGTAAAAGAAAGAAGAAAAAATTAAAGAAGAAAACAGCTTAGCTAAGTCCCATGCCCTGGCTGACCATAATGAAATAGAAATAAGATTTGGATTTCAATTTTGTTCTATAAGCCCAATAAAAACATAACAAAAAAAACGTCTGTTTGATCTTTGGGCTTAACTGAGGTAGGAAAACTGAGTTTGAATAGTAAATTAGATTAATTTGGGAATGAATGAACAAACTAGGTTAGTTTGGGAAAGTGAACACCGAACAAAGTTACTTTGGGAAATCATCCTTTGTTCAAATGTATTTTAAAGATTTTGTTCTTGGTTGATGATTGATTAAAAATGACAAAGGGCGTCGACGTTATGCACTACAAAAAAAAGTGAGATATAGCAACGTTAAGTTTGTAACAAAAATAAAATATTGTGGTTTGCATCTAAAATAACAATAATAAAATAAACATATTAAAATTTTCAACATATATTACGACAAATATTTTGTAATTATGAACACTAAGTTGCACAATATATTGTAAATAAATTAGATACTAAAAATGTTGGTGTTGGTATTGTGCAACACATCTTTCAACCAACTATATTGTTATAAAATCAGTAACACTTTATTGAGACAGTTGAAAAATGGTAAGAAGTTGTTTATTTTATTTATTATTTTATATAACATCAATACATTTTAGATATACAATTGCAAAGTTAGTTATAACACATTAATATATAACTTATTATGCAACACTTTATTTTAAATGCTGAAAATTTAATTACTATTATTTATTATTTATTTTTTTTGTTAAAATAATTCTACTTAAATAATCACAAATTTTATTGTAACATTTAATACAACATTAAAAATAATAAGATAATAGTGTTGTTTCTATAATTTTTGTTATTTGTGTGTTATGTAAAATTATTCCATATAAAAATTATTATATAAAATTTATTGTGTAACATATTATTCTATTTTTAAAATTTTGTTGTTATTTGATTTATTATTTATTTTTAAAATTGTACAACTTTGTAGCAAAACTTTATTCAATCATTAATATAATAAAAAAAAATCTAAATTACCCAATTTTATGTATTTTGATATAAATTTGTGTGGATAACTTAGGCCTCCTTTGATGAAGAGGTTTTTGGGATAAAATCCAGTTTTTATCTCAAAACCCAAACATCTTATCAACCATCAAATCAAATAATTTTATCATTTAAATACCAAAACTACCCTCTAATTTTATCTTCACTCTAAACCATCATTCTCTCACCTAACCATATCTTTTAAAGTCAAAGGGCAAATTAATCTTTAAATTTTAAAAACCAATTTTTTCCTACTTTTTATCAAACAATGTTTTTTTTAGATAAAATTCAGACAAAATCCAAAAAACCACTTCCTCAAACAAAGCCTTAGTTAATTTTTGTTGAAAAAATTAAAGTTATTATATATAAAATATAAAAAAAGTAATAATTAAATATCAATTACTTATGCAACATTATTTAATTATAATCAATAATAAAATATATATATATATATATATATCAATTTATTTAAACTAATAATAAAACCAATTAATTTTTAATTTTTTTTATCTATTGATTCTTAATTAATTAATATATAAAATCATTCTTATTATAATTCATTATAGATACTTTTATAAATACAAATTAAAAAAAATATATTCATTTATTAGGTATATCTTAATAATTATTTTATTCAAATTAATTAAGTGTTTAATTATTTTGATTTATTATATATTGTTTAAATTGTAAAAATATAAATATAATATTATAATAATATGTATTGATATTTATTATTGAAAATAATATGCCTACATAAACTACATCAACTTATTTTCTAACTTATTATTCAACACTTAACGTAGAAAATTTGGTTACATGTTTTATTTATTAATTATTTTATTTGTTATATAGTTATCTAAATTCTTATTAAAATTTTGTACAACTATTAATTCAACATGAAATCATTGAGTGTCGATAATTTCTGTTTTAATAAAATTATTTATTTATTATTGATAAAAATATGCAACATAAATTATATAAAATTATTTTCTAACTTATTATTTAATACTTTAAAATTTAATGTAGACAAATTTGTTGCATATCTAAATTATTAATTATTTTATATGTTATATGATTCAATCTAAATTAGAAATAAATTTTTGTATAATTATTAATTCAACAATAAAATTAATGAGTGTCTATAATTTATAATTTTTTGTTTTAATAGAGTTTCATCAAATTATTTTCTAACCTATTATTCAAAACTTCAAAATTTAGTATAGAAAAGTGGGTTGTATGTCTAGTTTATTAATTATTTTATTTGTTATATGGTTCGATCTAAATTACTAATAAACTTTTTTACAACTATTAATTCAACATGAAAACTAATAAGTGTCTATATAATTTATTATTTTAATAAAGTTATTTATTTATTATTGATAAAAATATGCAACATATATTAAATCTAATTATTTTTTAAATTATTATTCAACACTTTAAAATTTAAGCTAAACAATTTTGTTGCAGTTATTATTTATTTATTATTTTATTTGTTATAATAATTCAATATAAATTACTAATTACTTTTTTTAGAATTATTAATTTAACATTAAAACAAACATAAATAAAAATAATTGTATTTTAATAAAGTTATTTATTTATTATTGATAAAAAAAAATATGCAACATAAATTACATCAAATTATTTTCTAACCTATTATTTAACACTTTAAAATTTAGTATAGAAATTAGTGTTGCATGTCTCGTTTATTAATGATTTTATTTGTTATATATAGTTTAATTTAAATTACTAATAAACTTTTGTACAACTATTAATTCAACATTAAAACTAATGAGTGTCTATATAATTTATTGTTTTAATAAAGTTATTTATTTATTATTAATAAAAATATGCAACATATATTACATTCAATTATTTTCTAATTTATTATTCAACACTTTAAAATTTAAGCATAGACAATTTTGTTGCAGGTCTTATTTATTTATTATTTTATTTGTTATAATGGTACAATATAAATTATTAATAATTTTTTTTTTTCTAACTATTAATTTAACATTAAAACTTACATAAATAAAAATAATTGTGTCAATAATTTATTGTTTTAATAAAGTTGTTTATTTATTATTGATAAAAAAATATGCTAACATAAATTACATCAAATTATTTTCTAACCTATTATTTGATACTTTAAAATTTAGTGTAGGAAGTAGTGTTGCTTGTCTCCTTAATTAATGATTTTATTTGTTATATATACTTTAATCTAAATTACTAATAAACTTTTGTACAACTATTAATTCAACATTAAAAATAATGGGGGCGCTTTGTTGAAATAAAGTAATGTAAGAATGAGATTAATAGATTTGTAGAATGAGAACGGGTATTATTATAGAAATATAGTGTTTGGTAAGAGTATTAATAACGTTTTCAATCTCATGGATAATGTTTGAATATTTCCATAAGATTGATAATGATTAGATTTATTAGAGAGAAATTATTAATATTATTTTATAATTAAAATTAGATTAATATATTTATTTCATTTTTATTATATTTTATTTAATTAAAAATATAAAATATTATTATTATATTATAATTGTTTAAAATATATAAAATATTAAAACGTGTCCTAATTTAATAAAATATAAATATCTAATATTTTATTATATTAATTATATATATATATATATTTTTTTTTTTAAATACATATAAAAATATAAAAAATAAATAGTTGAATGATTCAATTTTTTATTTATAAATAAAAATTATATATAAAGGGATAATTGTATATTAATAATTAATCAAATTAAATATAATATTTTAATTTATAATATATACTATAAAATTGCATAATATTTTATATTTAACTTTTCTAATATTTTTCTAATATTTATTTTGTATAAAATTGTTATTTTATTTTTAAATTTTAATTAATTTATTATAATTTTGTTATTAATATATAATATATAAATTAATTATATAAAAATAATTTTATTATTATTAGTTATTATAATTATTATAATTTTTTTTAATTTTATTAATTATATTTTATTTTAAATAATTAATAAATATTATTTAAATAATTGAAATAATTTATTTCAATAAATTAATTAAATATTTTATAATTATTTTAGTTATAGAAGAACGTCTAATATAATTATAAAAGAAAAAATTACAAATGAGTGTCCATAATTTGTTATTTTAATAAAGATATTTTTTATTATTAATAAAAATATATAATATAAAATTATTTTATAGCTTATTATTCAACACTTATAAAATTTGTGGACGATATAATGTTTTAATAAATTTATTTATTTATTATTGATAAATTAAAATATTTTGTTGAAAAAGTCAAAATTATTATATATATTTTTAAGATGTAAAAAAAATTACAATATTACTTTTATGTAACAAATATTTCCACGTTTTTTATTTTAATCAATAATACAACTATTATCAC